>NW_027042665.1:0-2007 GCF_036370985.1 Arxiozyma heterogenica | reverse complement strand
TAAGTGATATAAGAGGGAAAGTAAGAAATAAACAGATGAAAGAGTGGGAAGAAAAGGATAAGATAAAGAGATGTGGAATGAAATAGAAAAAGGAATAAGAGTTTGGGGACAGGTAATGGGGAGAAGGTGAGAGTGGTGGAGAGTAGTGGTGTTTGTGTTAAATAGAGAGATGTAAATTGGAGGTGTGGATTATTAGAAAGGTATAGAAATAATACAGATAAGTTAACATGTTTATACATAAACAGAATTTGATGGTTGATATTTTTATTTGTGCTTTCAAAAATGTTGTTGAAAAATATTTTTTTGCATTAATTATGGATATTGAGGACATAACAAAAGAGTGTAGTGAAGAGGGGTGATAGAAATAGTATGTATGTTGCAAAAAGGCAGATAGGCAGTTGCAGATTGAAAGGTGTGGAATGATAAGGTATAAGGTAAAAGGGAAGGTTGAGAGGTAAAAAATTTAGAGGAATTGGAGAGTGTATTGAATAATGGAGAGAGTGGAGAGAAGAGTATGGGTAAAGAGAAATCTTTGATAATTGTATAAGTTGAGTGGGAGTGGATAATACTAGAAAATAATCAATGGGAAGAAGTAGTATGTGAGGTGGGGTGGGTGACAAAATTATAGAATTGTTAGGAAAGGAGGAGATTAGTGGTGGTGAAAATGGGAGTGTGGGTATAAAATGTATAAAAGGGGAGGGGAGAGTAGGAGAGAGTGGTGGTGAGTAGTAGAAGATAAGTTAGTGATGTTTTAGTTTTGGAGAGAGTAGGATTAGGGTGAAAGAAGAAGAGATAGAAAAAATAGGAATATGAGTGAGTAAAAAATGTTGATGGGTAGTAAAACTGTCAGAACATAGACAATATGTCTATTAGGTTTCTTAATTAAGACTGTTTTATTATGTCGACGCAAGACATCAGAATTAAAAAAATAATTAGTGTTCGTTCTAGAATAGTATGATAAGAAGATATAACTCACAATAGGATATTGGTAGTATTGTAAGTTGTGAGGTATTTGTAGTGGGATATTAGTGGCACTGCACATTGTTGTTTATTTGTTTATTTTGTTTATCTTGTCATGTTGAGATTGGAGATATACTTGATGCTGTAAAGTATAGTGAAGGTGTGTGGCAGTGAGTGGTGGAGAGGTTAGATGATGTGTTTGTGTGGTTGTAGATAGGGTATGGATATATGTATATGTTGGATACAAGCAGAAGAAGTTGTTGTAGTTTATAGATGTAGAGACCAGGGGTATAATAATAGGTTTAATTAATTGAAGAGAGAAAAGGCGTCAGAGAGGGTTCCAACGGTGAAAGTTTGTGTTATAGATTAGATGCAATTATATAATAATATAAAAATAAGTAATAAATAAATAACCATTAGTACATCAATAGAGTGTACTTATATTATTCATTATTGACACATATCTATTAGGTAGTATTTGATTAGATTGAGTGCTAGCTCATCTCTCTGTCTTAGTCTACCATTAGATTATGAGATTTATGAACACTAGTTCACAAGAGTTGGAAGTAAGGAAGTGGTAAGACAAGAAAAATGCATGATAGTGTTGAAGTTTAAAAGGTGTGGAGTAAGAGCCTATAGGTTATAACGGAACATTACAAAGGGTAACTTTATGAGTGATCGCTCACAGTATTAAATAATACATATATTATACACAAACCGTGTATTAGGTATATAAAGTTGTGAGTAAAAGAAAGTATTCCTAATTTCTATATCTTGACTGTTTATACTTTTCACATAATTTTGATTGAGTGTGGGGTAATATCTCAACAAGTGGGCAATAAATATGACAATGGTAGAGAAAGGGAAATAGTACAATATATTGAAAGAAAAGAAGATGTGTGAGAGTAGAAGAGTAGGGTTGAGGGTAGAGAAGTAGTAGAGTAGATGAGGAGATGTATGGAAATATAGATAATGTGATGACAGAGAATGATAATATTCATATTATGATGGGACAGTGAGAGAAAAAGAGCAGAATGGTACAGGGTA